>NW_027362762.1:806528759-806531259 GCF_046119375.1 Phyllobates terribilis
CCGAAAAATAAAAAAGTTATAGCGCTCAGAATAAAGCAATGCAAAAAAAATATTTTTTTCTATAAAATAGTTTTATTGTGTTAAAACGCCAAAACATAAAAAAAATACAGTAAGTGTAGTATCGCTGTAAACGTACTGACCCGAAGAATAACGCTGCCTGATCACTTTTACCACACGCAGAACGGCATAAAAAAAAAACTCAAAAAACAATTCCTGAATTGTTTGTTTTTGTTAATTTTACCTCCCAAAAAACGGAATAGAAAGCGATCAAAAAATGTCACGTCCCCAAAAATGGTACCAATAAAAATGTCAACTCGTCCCGCAAAAAACAAGCCGTCACATGACTCTGTCGGCCGAAATATGGAAAAATTATAGCTCTCAAAATATGGTGATGCAAAAACTAGATTTTGCAAAAAAAGCGTCTTTTAGTGTGTGACAGCTGTCAGTCATAAAAACCCGATATCAATCTGGTATCTCTGTAATCACACCGACCCGAAGAATAAAGTAATCTAATCAGTTATATCACACTAGGAACGGCGTAAAAAATAAATAAAACCAATTCTTCACCTGCTACTGATTTGTTTATTATGTCCCCAAAGATCCCAGTAAGGCTCTGCCCACATTTATCCTGTGCTCTGCGCTGAGCACTTACACCAGAGTTTCCGTGTAAATCTCTGAAATACATGATTCAGCCGGAACCCATGACGGAAGATTCCCTGTAATGAGACAGATATAGGCCACTGTGGACGCCGTCTAGCCTGGGATCCCACGGTGTCATTTGTTTTAGGCGTGCATAAAAGTGCGGTTGGCCACAGTTTTGTGCACTTCTGAAAAAAAGGACACCGCTACACAGAGGCCAGACGGTGTCCAGAGTAACTCTGCTGCCTCATTACAGTGAATGGATCCTGCAGGGGTTTCATCTGAATTACATCACTTGGAAATTTAGATGGAAACCCCGATGTAAGTGCTCAGCCTAGAGCGCCGGATAAATGTTACGTAAAATGTTCCCAATAAAAGATCAACTCAGTCCTCAAAAAAAGCTAGTCCCCACTCAGGTCCGTCATCTGTTAAAAATATAAGGGACTTCCAAGTTACTGGTAGCAGAAAGGCTCTGGAAAAGCAAAATGACCCTTGCCCCCCAAAAGAAATTCAGAAAATTTTGTGCTCCCAAATCCAAATGCCTATTGTACAATAATTTGTTCTCCAATTGTCAAATAGCACTCCGTCCCCCCCAGATCTCACCGTATGGCTAAGCGGTACGATACAGCCACATATGGGGTATTGACACTTTTAGAAGAAATTGTGTGACACATTTCGGCACCATTTTTACCCATTGCCCTGTGTGAAAATGTAAAATCTGAGGGTAAAACATTTTTTTGTGGTAAAAATATAATTATGATTTTTTCACTGCCCAATGGTATAAATTTAAAAATTAAAAAATACTCACTACTTCCCTAGATGAATTCCTTGAGAGGTGTAGTTTACAAAATGGGGTCATTTGTGGAGGTTTCTGCTGTTTTGGCATGTCAGCGACTCTTCAAATGTGACATGGTGTCTGCTGCCTATCCCAGCCAACATAGCGCTCCTTTCTCTTCCGAACCCTGCCGTACACCAAAGCAGTGGTTTTCCCCCACATATGGGGTATCGGCGTACTCAGGAGAAATTGTACAACAAATTTCATGGTGCAATTTCTCCGGTTATCCTTATGATAATGCAAAATTAGGGGATGAAAAACATTTTTTATGGGAAAAATGTGAAAATTTTATTTTCACGGCTCAATATTATAAACTTCTGTGAAGCAGCTGGGGGTGCAAGGTGCTCACCACACATCTAGATAAGTTCCCTAAGGGGTCTAGTTTCCAAAATGGTGGCACTTGTGGGGGGTTTCCGCTGTTTAGACACATTAGGGGCTCCACAAATGTGACATGGCGTCCGCTAATTATTCAAATAAATTTTACATTCAAAAAGTCAAATGGCGCTCCTTCCCTTTCAAACCCTGCCGTGCGCCCAAACAGTGGTTTTCCCTCACATATGGGGTATCGGCGTGTTCAGGAGAAATTGCACAACAAACTTCATGGTGCAATTTATCCTGTTACCCTTATGATAATACAAAATTAGAGAATGAAAAAGATTTTTTGTGGGAAAAATGTGAAAATTTTATTTTTACGGCTCAATATTATAAACTTCTGTGAAGCAGCTGGGGGTGCGAGGTGCTCACCACACATCTAGATAAGTTCTCTAAGGGGTCTAGTTTCCAAAATGGTGGCACTTGTGGGGGGTTTCCACTGTTTAGTCACATTAGGGGCTCCCCAAATGCGACATGGCGTCTGCTAATTATTCAAACAAATTTTACATTCAAAAAGTCAAATGGCGCTCCTTCCCTTTCAAACCCTGCCATGCGCCCAAACAGTAATTTGCCTCCACATATGGGGTATCAGCGTGTTCAGGAGAAATTGCACAACAAATTTCATGGTGCAATTTATCCTGTTACCCTTATGAT
>NW_027362762.1:806543759-806548759 GCF_046119375.1 Phyllobates terribilis
CCTCCATCAGGTTGCAAATTGAATAAAAAAAATTTCTGCATCTAGCTCTGAAAAAATATTTGGGCTTCTAGCGGTGTGTGGGACTTGGTCTATTAGTCCATCTATACTGACCTCCATCAGGTTGCAAATTAAAAATAATTTTTTTCTGCATCTAACCCAGCCAATAGTTTTGGCCTAATACCACAGTTTGGCCACTCAGCTCTGCTCGGTTACCATCCATTGTTTTTTTGTGCAAACAACTCCAGAGTTGTGAATTAGTTAACCACCAAAATGAGTGGAAAAAGGCCTGCTGCTGGTGGAAAGGGGAATAGGCGTGTTGGGAAGGGGAAAAAAGGTTGTGTCCGTGGGGTAGGTGCAGAAGAAAGACCATCTTCCAGCCAAACTAAAATGTCTACTTCTTTTAGCGGATAATGTGATAAGATCCCTTTCTTACGGCCACGCCAATCGCTACAAATTCCAGATGAGGCACAAAAACAGCAGGTGCTTCAACGGATATCAAGTGCTCCTTTAAGTGGGCTCTCCTCCACATCAACTTCAACATCACAAATACTCCAGTCCTCAAAGGTGTCACCCAAATCGCACTTGCTTCCTCACAGCTCCCAAATCTCCAGCTGCCCGTCTGAGTATGAGGTAGAACAGATGGTTGAGTCTGCAGAGCTGTTTACTCATACTATAGCCTGGGAATCAGAGGTCAACTCCAGCGCTTCTGTGAATCCAGACGAGGAAATGATCTGCACTGATGCCCAGAATCTTTATGAGTCGGATCCAGGACCAGACGCAGAAGGTTCTGACCATAATGTAGACCCTCATTCCCAAACTGTAACTCCTGTTGGTGGAGACAATGAGGAAGACGATGATAAGACTCAAATACCTGATTGGAGCGACAACTTTAGTTTTTTGTCAGGGCAGGAACAGGTTGGCTCTGAGGACGACGGGTGTGATAACGCACAGGGTGATGATGATGAGGTCGGAGATCCCACTTACTGTCAACCCACAGTCAGCCAAGAGATGAGGTCAGCAGAGGAGGTGGAGGAAGATGCTAGTGACGACGAGGTCAGGTTGCGCCTTCCTGGACAGAGACGTAGTACTGGAAGCACGTCAACAACTGCATCCTCAAACACAACTCTGCCTCTCACCACAAGTCGTGGTGGCTCTTCAGGTCGCATGGGTGCTAAGCCTTGCATAGCCTGGGCATTTTTTCAGATCGATAAAGATGACCCAACTCGTGTTATCTGTAACATTTGTCAGCAAAAGCTAAGTAGAGGCCAAAAAATACATAGTTTGAGTACTTCATGCATGAACCGGCACATGGACATGAAGCATAAGTTGCAGTGGGAAGCTCAGTGTGCTACAATGCGGCCTAGCCGGCCGGGCCAACCACCGTCTGCCATATCTTGTGCATCCGCGGCCTCTTCATCCTCTGTGACTGGGGGGACAGCAGTCACACCTGTTTTGGGGCGCAGACCTGCCACCTCTTTACCCGCAACAGCCAGCGTGATTGGCAGGTCATCATTTTCTTTGGAGGTGGTAACAGCAGCTGGTGTTGAGCGCTGTCCGACATCGATAGCACCACCTTTGGATCAAGGCAACCTAACATGTCCGCCTGCATCTTCCTCACAGACCGGCAGTTTGCCGGGGACACCCTTATCAACCCCGTCTAAGCACAATAGCCAGCCCTCGGTCCCTCAGATGTGGACAAGTAAAAGACCATTTCCTCCTAGCCATGAGAAAGCTAAGAGGTTGAATTTCACCATCTGCAAGCTCTTGGCTACAGAAATGCTGCCTTTCCGCCTGGTGGACACAGAGGATTTTCGAGACCTTATGTCCGTCGCAGTGCCCCAGTACCAGATGCCCAGTCGGCACTACTTCTCAAAGAAAGGTGTGCCTGCGCTCCACCAGCATGTCGCACACAACATCACCGCTTCTTTGAGAAACTCTGTGTGTGACAGGGTGCATTTCACCACAGACACTTGGATGAGTAGGCATGGACAGGGGCGTTACATGTCGCTGACTGGGCACTGGGTAACTATGGTGACAGCAGGACAAGGGGCTGCTGTCCAAGTCTTGCCGTCCCCACGAGTTGTGCGTCAATCCTCTTTATGTCAAAGTTCCTCCACTGCTTCTGCCTCCTCAACCTCCTCTCGGTCTTCCACCTGCACCCAAAGCCTGTCTGGTCATGCCACAAGCTTTCTAACTGCGCAGAAGGGATCCTGCACACCTCCTTACTATGCTGGCAGTAGGGCTCAACGTCATCAGGCGGTTTTTACATTGAAATGTCTGGGAAATGTGAGTCACACAGCTGAGGAGTTGTGGTCAGCTCTGGAGAACCAATTTCATGAATGGTTGTCTCCACTGGACCTGAAACCAGGGAAGGCCATGTGCGACAATGCTGCAAACCTGGGTGCGGCCCTTCGCCGGGGCAATGTCACACACGTGCCTTGTATGGCTCACGTGTTGAACCTGGTTGTCCAGCAATTTTTAGCCCACTATCCCAGACTAGATGGCCTTCTGCAGAGGGCACGGTCGCTGTGTGCTCACTTCCGCCGTTCGCATCCCGCAGCTCAGCGACTTACATCTCTACAGAAGTCGTTGGGCCTGCCACTTCACCGGCTAAAATGCGATGTGCCTACCCGGTGGAATTCAACTCTGCACATGTTGCAGCGACTGTGGCAGCACCGACAAGCCCTGGTGCAATACGTTCTGACATATAGCCTGGGCCAACGAGATTCAGAGGTGGGGCAAATCACGCTGGAGGAGTGGTCTCAGATCAGGGAACTATGCACCCTTCTGCACAGTTTTGAAATGGCGACGAAGATGTTTAGTGCTGACGATGCCATTATCAGCATGACTATTCCGGTGATTTACATGCTGGAGCACATGTTAAACAGAATTCGGAGTCAGGTGGTTGCACAAGAGGAGGTAGAGGAAGTAGAGGAGGAGGAGTTGTATGCGGAAGGGCTAACATCTGCAAGGTCCAGACGGTCGACAGCACCAGGGCGGCAGGCATGTGAGGGTGGGGGAGATGATTTTACCAGGGCGCATGGTAGCAGCCAAACTAGTGAGGAAGGTGCAGGAGCCCAGGAAGAAGTGGAGGACGAACTGATGGAAGACTCATCAGATGAGGGAGACCTTGATCACATTTCTGTTGTGCGAGGTTGGGGGGAGAGGACAGAGGAAGGAAGCATGATTGTTACCTCGCCACCAACACAACAGGGACTTGGTGCTCCTGGATGCGCAACACACATGAGTGCCTTCTTGCTGCACTACCTGCAACATGACCCTCGAATTGTGAGAATTAGAAATAATCCTGACTACTGGGTTGCCACACTGTTAGATCCCCAGTACAAAAGTAAATTTGCAGAAATTATTCCTGCCATAGAAAGGGATGCACGCATGCAGGAGTATCAGCAGAGACTGTTGCAGAATCTTACATGTGCTTTTCCACAAAATACCAGTGGTGCACGTAGTGAATCTCACAGTTCCAACTTGCCAACCGTGGTCTGTATGGAATTGTTCAATAAAGGGCCCAAAATTAAGATAACATAGATGGGAGAGGTCTCTATGAATAGGAATTCCTAAGTATTTGATACCCTGTGAGGGCCAGGCAAAGGGAAAGTTGGACTGGATGGAATCCTATATGGATTTAGGGAGGGAGACATCGAGGGCCTCAGACTTCGCTGCATTGATTTTAAAATTTTACCATGTAACAAAGTGATCTATTTCAGCCATAACAGCAGGGATGGATATATGTGATTGAGTGATATATACTAGGACATCATCAGCAAATAGAGAGCACTTGTACTCGGTGCCTCCCACCTCAATCCACCTAATATTGGGGTTATGGCGAATTGATGAGAGCAGGTGCTCCGTCACTAGGATGTATAAGAGAGGGGACAGAGGACATCCCTGCCTTGTCCCATTGGTGATTGTGAAAGGTGATGAAAATGTTCTGACGCACCCCCTGGGTCTTGGGACACCCGGAGCCGGACCCTTTTTGGTGGATGCTGGTGGTTGTAGTCTTCGTGGCGGCGATCCGGTTCCGTGGCTCAGGGCGGTCAAACCAGTGGCGGAACTATTTATATGGTTTTGATGTTTAAATGTCCGACTACGCCACCCGTGGATTGCGGTCAGAGTGAACCGCCGCTACAGGGCAGACCGCTAAGGCTGGTGTTGTGGGTGCAGCAGAGCGTAGCATAACTCCCCACGGGAGGAGTATAGCCTCAGGGCAGTGTATGCGGAGGATGGGGGTGATGGTGCAGGGCAGCAGCAGTAACGACACGGAGTCAGTGATGCAGTTCAGGGCCTTTACTCACAGTTCTTATTATCCAGACCACGTCTGCAGGTAACGGCTGCCCACGTCGTACTGTGCTCACCAGGTGAGGGGCTCAGACAACTCCCAGATAACTTTGGAGCGCTTCACAGGACCCCCTTTGTGTGTCCTTTGTCTGGCCTTTCTTACCAACACTTCTGTCCGGCTGCCTCGGGCCTCCTCTTGGTAAACTTGGCGCCAGTTTCCCTGACCCTATGTGGTGCCTTCCTAGCGGGTGGAGCAAGGGGCTGCGCCACATAAAATGTCAGAGCCTCCGGTTTCTAGCTGAGGGTCGTTTCCTGCCTCCACTAGTTCGGGGACCGGTCTCCCCCCTTGGCCTGACCCCTCCACGCAGGTGGATTCGGGCGTGCGGTGGCGACTCACCCGTCCGCACCCCTGGGATCCCTTCATTCCTTGTTCCTGGAGCCTTCTCCGCTCCTCTTCCTTCCTTCTCCCTCTTGCAGGCCTGGGCCTGTTACTAGGCCCGCCTCCGGAGCAGAGCTCATGCAGAGCCCCTGCTCCCTGCCACTTCTGCTCAGACTTCTCTGCACTGAACTAAGATGGTGCCCACCTTTTATACTCCCTTCTCAATGCACCCAGGAACTGCTTCCTCCCTGCTCCTGCACTGCAGGGTTCCCCTTCCTCAGTGTTCCCTCCCCCCACTCCAGCCAGGGACAGGGACTGTCGTGCC
>NW_027362762.1:807315234-807345234 GCF_046119375.1 Phyllobates terribilis
AGGGTCCGGCTCCGGGTGTCCCAAGGCCCAGGGGGCGCGTCAGAACATTTTCATCACCTTTCACAATCACCAATGGGACAAGGCAGGGATGTTCTCTGTCCCCTCTCTTATACATCCTAGTGACGGAGCACCTGCTCTCATCAATTCGCCATAACCCCAATATTAGGTGGATTGAGGTGGGAGGCACCGAGTACAAGTGCTCTCTATTTGCTGATGATGTCCTAGTATATATCACTCAATCACATATACCATCCATGCTGTTATGGCTGAAATAGATCACTTTGTTACATGGTCAAATTTTAAAATCAATGCAGCGAAGTCTGAGGCCCTCGATGTCTCCCTCCCCAAATCCATATAGGATTCCATCCAGTCCAACTTTCCCTTTGCCTGGCCCTCACAGGGTATCAAATACTTAGGAATTCCTATTCATAGAGACCTCTCCCATCTATGTTATCTTAATTTTGGGCCCTTTATTGAACAACTCCATACAGACCACAGTTGGCAAGTTAGAACTGTAAGATTGACTACGTGAACCACTGTTGTTTTGTGGAAAAGCACATGTACACTGTGTTCCAAATTATTATGCAAAAAGTGTTTAGGAGTGATAAGGGAAGAATTTGTTTGTTTGTCAGTTAAACTCATTGATGGTGATGTGTGTCAGGGCTCTTTATATCACTGTAAGCAATTGCAGACACCTGTGCTAATTAGTTTGGCAGGTGTGTCCAATGAAAGGCAAGACTACTTAAGAAGGCTGTCTCACATTATTAAGCAGCCTACATTTTCTGCCAAAATTGGAAAGAAAAAGGATGTGTCGGCTGCTGAGAAGCAACAAATTGTGGAGTGTTTAGGTCAAGGCATGACTACAATCAACATTGTGCGATGATCAGGATGAAGTGTCTTGGCAATCAAGAAGTATGTAGCGGATTCACAGTACACACGTGTGCGTGCTGATAAGGGCAAATTGAGGACTCTTTCCTACAGGCAATTACGTCAGGTTGAAAGAGCAGCGGCAAAAAAGCCTTGTCATAGCAGCAGACAAGTTTTTGAAGCTGCTGGTGCCTCCAACGTCCCCCGAACAACAAGATGCAGGGTCCTTCAGAGGTTTGCAGCTGTGCATACGCCATCCTGTCGACCTCCTCTATCCACTTCACACAAGCAGAAACGGCTCCAGTGGGCCAAACATTACATGAAGACTGATTTCAAAACTGTTTTGTTCACGGATGAGTGCCGTGCAGCGCTCGATGGTCCAGATGGATGGATGGAGTGGAGGATGGCTGGTTGATGGACACCCCACGCAAACACGGCTACAGCGCCAACAAGGAGGAGGTGGAGTAATGTTTTGGGCTGAAATCATGGGGAGAGAGATTGTCGGCCCCTTTAGGATCCCTGAAGGCGCTAAAGATGAACTCCATAATGTATGTGGATTTTCTCAAACAGCACTTCCTGCCATGGTTCAAGAAGAAGAACCGTCTATTTCACAGCAAGATCATTTTTTTGCATGATAATGCACCATCTCATGCTGCACATAAAACATCTGCATCTCTGGCTGATATGGGCATAAAAGGGGACAAACTTATGGTGTGACTCCCATGCTCCCCTGACCTCTACCCCATTCAGAACCTTTGGAGCATCATTAAAAGGAGTGTCTATGATGACGGGAGGCAGTTCACATCTAAGCAACACCTCTGGGAGGGTATTCTGTCCTCATGCAAAACAATTGAAGCAGAAACCATCCAAAACCTGACAAATTCAATGGACGAGAGAGTTCAGAAGCTCCTTTCGAACAAGGGGTCCTATGTGAAAATGTAACATCACCTAGAATAAAGTTTTGAGTTGAAAACTGTTTGATTTCAGTTTCTAACAACCTGCTAATGCTTATAATTTCAAAAATGACCATTTTTTTGGTCTTTATTAAAATGAAAAGTTTGGGGGATCTAAGAGTGTGGCAACCCAGTAGTCATGATTACTTCGAATTCTGACAATATGAGGGTCATGCTGCAGGTAGTGCAGCAAGAAGGCACTTATGTGTCTTGCGCATCTCGGAGCCCCAAAATTATTTTCCGGGCTAGATGCAGCTAAAAATTATTTTTAATTTGCAACCTGATGGAGGTCAGTATAGATGGACTAATAGAGAAAGTCCCACACACTGCTAGAAGGCCAAATATTTTTTCAGAGCTAGATGCAGATAAAAATTATATTCAATTTGTAACCTGATGGAGGTCAGTATAGATGGACTAATAGAACAAGTCCCACACACAGCTAGAAGCCCATATATTTTTTCAGAGGTACTGTAGATGCAGATAAAAATTATTTTTAATTTGCAACCTGATGGAGGTCAGTATAGATGGACTAATAGAGAAAGTCCCACACACTGCTAGAAGGCCAAATATTTTTTCAGAGCTAGATGCAGAAAAAAATTATATTCAGTTTGCAACCTGATGGAGGTCTGTATAGATGGATTAATAGAACAAGTCCCACACACAGCTAGAAGCCCAATATTTTTTCAGAGGTAGATGCAGAAAAAAATATATTCAGTTTGCAACCTGATGGAGGTCTGTATAGATGGATTAATAGAACAAGTCCCACACACAGCTAGAAGCCCAATATTTTTTCAGAGGTAGATGCAGAAAAAAATATATTCAGTTTGCAACCTGATGGAGGTCAGTATAGATGGACTAATACAACAAGTCCCACACACAGCTAGAAACCCAATATTTTTTCAGAGGTAGATGCAGAAAAAAATATATTCAGTTTGCAACCTGATGGAGGTCTGTATAGATGGATTAATAGAACAAGTCCCACACACAGCTAGAAGCCCAATATTTTTTCAGAGGTAGATGCAGAAAAAAATATATTCAGTTTGCAACCTGATGGAGGTCAGTATAGATGGACTAATACAACAAGTCCCACACACAGCTAGAAGCCCAATATTTTTTCAGAGCTAGATGCAGAAAAAAATTATATTCAATTTGCAACCTGATGGAGGTCAGTATAGATGGACTAATAGAATGATGCTATGCCCAAAAGATTTTACTTCACTAGGTGCAGTAAAAAAATTGGTATTCTATACACAGGTGTTATATCTTGCATCACAGATAGGCTACTCCACTGACTAACACACTCTGCAATAGGCCAAAAAGGATTAGCTTTGCTAGATTCAGCCAAATGCTGTGAAAAAAACTTGCACAGCACTGGCACAGACCTGCCTGACAAAAACTGATAGGAACTGATGTAACCTAGTCCTGAAAAGGACTCCAATTACAATTAGTCTTTACTCCCACAATCTATCTAAGAGCACAGACCTGCCTGATAAAAGTCGTAGGAAATGCTGTAACCTAGTCCTTAAAAGGACTGCAATCACAACTATTCCCTACTCCCAAGCTATCTGTAGATTTGTGCGAAAATTGGCTTGAAATTAACAAGGTATAGCGCACACAGCAACAGCGGTGCCGTCGAACACGCAGCTGCAGCAGTGAGAAAATGGTGGCGACGGGGAAAATGGCTTGGTCTTATAGGGCAAGGACATGTGACATACACTGCCAATGACACATGCCCTTGCTTGTGTGAAAAAAAGCACTTCTCTCCGTGTGTGCGCTGCTGATAGGCTGACAGATTGCACCTCCCCACTGTAAATGCGGGAAAGAGAAAAAAAAATGGAGATCTTCATTGTTCCTGCAGAGATCCATCCCCTGCCCCTCCCCCCACCCCGCTGTACACTCAAACTGCGTATTAACATTAATTTTCATCATTACTGAGAAAAAATCCAGTTATGATTTTGGGGCACGAACAGTTATCGAACATAACCTCGAACAGCCGAATTTTTCTCAAATTGTTCGTGTTCGCCGAACGGCTCGAACACCGCCCAAAACAGCTCGAATTTGAGATTGGCGAACAGTTCGAGTAGAACAACGCTCATCTCTATTTAAGACAACATTGGATCATTCAGAGATCCTCACTGATCTTCTGGAGTGAGCTTGCTGCACTGAAAGTAAAGGGGCCAAATAATATTGCACGCCCCACTTTTCAGTTTTTAATTTGTTAAAAAAGTTTAAAATATCCAGTAAATTTCGTTCCACTTCACGATTGTGTCCCACTTATTGTTGATTCTTCCCAAAAAATTAGAATTTTGTATCTTTATGTTTGAAGCCAGAAATGTGGCAAAAGGTAGAAAAGTTCAAGGGGGCCAAATACTTTCACAATGCACTCTACCAAATAAAGAGCTAAGCACAACTCTTTAAGCAAGGAAAAGGAAATAGGACGCCTATTGTCCGGAGATAAATTATTCTTCCTAAAGCCCTTCAGAAATTGTTTAACTGGAAATAAGCCCGACAAAGGAGTCTTTCCAGCTAATTTAAGAAAAATGACACCCCTGCCATTGTTTTTGAAAGCGCTGAATAGGATAGACCCTTTTCAATCAAATGCTCAGCAAATTTTAAGGCTGAATCAGGAGGAGATTCACCATAATTAAAATTATTTCTAGTGCAAAAAATTATCCATTTATGCCATGCTACCGAATATTCGGTCCATGTTCTGTTGGCTAAGGACTTTTCAATGAAAAACGGTATCAAGTCAAAATCAAATCCCATAGCTGAGGTGGGCAACATGTTCCTGCCACGTCTGCTTCCGGCACACTTAGGATACATTCTGACCACTGGCGATGACAAATAAATTGAGAGATTATTGGTTCCTTGCTAAGAGAATAGGACGCTTTTGTGGCACCCCGAGGTCTGGTTGCCACAGTGGCAGCAATGTCATGTCTGAGAGCAGGTGGGAGGTTCCCTGGTTGGGGACAATTAGCATGCAGCACCTCCTGTCTCAATCCAGGGAAGGGAGGAACCTGCCCTTTATAAACTGGATCTGGGGCGGGGTTAGAGAGACCAGCCAGAGAACAGTGAGAGTCCAGACAAGTTGCAGACAGGAACAGGTCAGCAGCAGGCTGAGGAGTCCCTGTAGGCAGAGGAGGAACACGAGGCCAGGAGGGGAACTAGAAGAGTTCGTCCTGGCCAGAGACTTGTAAAGCCGGACACTGGAGTCCGAGGCTGTGAGGGTTATAAGCCCAGCAGCAGAAAACCACCACGCAGGGGACTTCAAGTCCTCTGGCCCAAGGAAGCCCAGAGGCTCAGCCACACGAGAGGGACCACTACTGCCCTGGAGGGGTGAGAAGCACGGAAGGCCCGAGTCGCCAGTCATACGGGTGAGAACAACACGGTACACTCAGAGACGTGGGCTACCACCACACTACAGCAGGATAGCCAAGAAAGAGTGAAGTCAGCACGGTAGGCCTACAAACTCCCCCTGACCAGCGGGATTTCCCAGTTGCTCTCAGACTGACCAGGCCTCCATTGTTAACCTGTATTCCGGACGGGTCCTTTAATATCACCAACAGTAAAGACCCTGACTTGCATGACAGACTCCGTGTGGTTACTGCTGCTCCCACGCACCATCACCACCAACATCCCTACTTACTGCCCCGAGGCTATACTTTTCCCGTGGGGAGTTATACTACACTCTGCTGCACCCACAACACCAGCCTCAGCGGTCTGCCCTGCAGCGGCGGTTCATTCTGACCGCAATCCACGGGTGGCGTAGTCAGACATTCAGCATATAGACTGCCATTTGAGTTGACCACCCTGAGCCACGGGACCGGGTCCCCGCCACACGAGGACTACAACCCCCAACATCTACAAAAAGGCCCGGTTCCGGGTTCCTCACACGGCCCAAGGGGCGCGTCACTTTCATCCATAAATTGAGCTTCAAGCATAATAAAACCAATGCTGTCAAAATCCTAGAAGCCCATTTATTGTTTGATAATAGCGTATTCAGTGAGAAAACTAAACCCTGATTATCAGAGGAAATTAAAATCCTTGAATTTTGAATTAATGAGCCCCAAATGTAAATGGCTACATAGATTGAAAATAAATCCAGAACCATCTGATTTAAAGTGACTTGTTTGGAAGACCATATCTGAGGCCAGAATTCAGCTGCCCAATGTGAGAGGAATAATATTCCAAAACCTTTTTCCTTATCTGCAAAAAATGATAACGGTATGCTATCAGCAGATAGAAAGGCACTCTGCCAACAAGTCCGGCCATTAAAATAAGAGAGGAAACTCAGCCAAATCCTCAGGTCCTCTTTGGCATCGGAGGAGAGCCTAATATGAAAGCCCGGAGAAGTAAGTCCCGCTGTGGCTTCATATAAGCATCTGGAAAAAACCTTACCCATTGGAATAATTCTCAGAGCAAACTTCAGCATTCCCAATAGGGACTGCAATTCCTTTAAAGTAACTTTTTCTTTATTAATGCAGGTTACTATAGCGCTGCTGAGTTTAGAGATTTTATCCAAGGGTAAGCAACATTGCATGTTATCCGAGTCTATTAAAATACCCAAAACTCCAGAGACGTACAAGGATATACCGTCCTCTCATTAGCTAATGGGATACCAAAATCATTGCAGACAGCAAAAAATCTCTCCAGTAACTTGATACAACCATTTGTATTATGTGGGACTAAAAACAAAAAGTAATCTAAGTAGTGTAAAATCCCACCCCCTAATATGCCGTATTGAAGGACCCAATGTAAAAATGATGAAAAACTCTCAAAATAAAAATAAGAGAGAGAAAAACCCATGGGAAGGCACTTATCGAAAAAATATTGATTATCTAAACAAAAACCAAGAGAATTAAACCTGTTAGGATCTACCGAGAGTATCCTAAATGCAGATTTAATATCTGACTTAGCCATAAGGGCACCTTTTCCAAATGACCTGAGCATGTCAATAGCCTCATCAAAAGAAGCATACTTTACTGAGCATAATTTCTTATCCACTGAATCATTTAAAGATGAGCCGTGAGGATAAGAAAGATGTTGAATTAACCTATAAGCTCCTGGTTCTTTTTTTGGAACTACACCAAGTGGGGAAATCCTAAAATTAGCAAATGGAGGAGAATCAAAAGGACCAGCTACTCTACCAGATTCAATTTCTTTATATATTTTTTCTTTAGCTACAGTACATCATGCAACTTTATTATAGAATGCAAATTATTAACTACATCACAACGAGAACCTTGAAATGGTGGACAAAAAAAACTCTTGAAAAACCGCAAAAAACTAAGTTACTGCTCAACCGATCTGGGTAAATGTCTAACCACGGTAGCATTTTTTGCAACATCACTGGGGTCGCTGCTTTCTGCATTACTGTCTCTGAAATTATTCTGTTGGCCCTGATTCTGCTTCTTAAAGCACTTTGACATTGGATGGGAGCCTCCACAAAATGAGCATTCGTGGCGAAAGCGGCAGTTATTGAGTCATTTACAAGATGCCTCATTAAAGGTGAAACAAACACCTTTTTTATTGGTGTTGCTCAAACCTGTCCTAACGGATGGAGTCCTCTGGGGGAGCATGAGATTGATCCATAGGCCCACATCTTTGCTCCCCCAGCACAAATTTGGATAAACTTCCAGCTTTTGCCTAAAAGCTTCATCGTAAGATAGCCAGGCCATGCCGCCAAAATTACGATATGTTTCCAGGATAATATCAATATGTTGAAATAAACCTGAACAAAGTTTGGGATATCTTTCACCCAGAACAGCTGAATAAATAGCAAAAGCCTGAAGCCAATTATTAAAAGACTAGATGGTGGCCCGATTCTAACGCATCGGGTATTCTACAATATGTATGCGGCAGACCGGGCGCAATCAGCAGAGCGGTGTTTAAATTTGGCGCCAAAATCGCTGATTGGTCGCGGCCGGCAACCGCGACCAATCAGCAAAGCGGTGTTGAAATTTGGCGACTATATCGCTGATTGGTCACGGCCGGCGGTCGCGACTAATCAGCAGAGCGGGGTTTAAATTTTGCGCCAATAATGCTGATTGATTGCGGCCAGCGGTCGCGACCAATCAGCAAAGCGGTGTTTAAATTTGGCGCCAATAATGGTGATTGGTCACGGCCACGACCATTCAGCAGAGCAGTGTTTAAATTTGACGGCAATAATGCTGATTAGTCGCGGCCGGCAATTTGGCGCCAACAATGCTGATTAGTCGCGGCCAGCAACCGCGACCAATCAGCAGAGCGGGGTTTAAATTTGGCACCAAAATCGCTGATTGGTGGCGGCTGGCGGTCACGACCAATCAGCAGAGCGGGGTTTAAATTTGGCGCCAATAATGCTGATTGGTCGCAATCGCCGGCTGCGACCAACCAGCAGAGCGGTGTTTAAATTTGGCGCCCAAATCGCTGATTGGTCGCGGCTGGCCACCGCGACCAATCAGCAGAGCGGTGTTTAAATTTGGCGCCAATACTGCTGATTAGTCGCGGTTGGCAACCGCGACCAATCAGCAGAGCGGGGTTTAAATTTGGCGCCAATACTGCTGATTGGTCGCGGACGGCATCCGCGACCAATCAGCAGAGCGTTGTTTAAATTTGGCGCCAATCTCGCTGATTGGACGCGTCCGCGACCAATCAGCAGAGCGTTGTTTAAATTTGGCGCCAAGCTCGCTGATTGGTCGCGGCTGGCGTCCGCGACCAATCAGCACAGCAGTGTTTAAATGTGGCGGCAAGATCGGTGATTGGTCGCGGCCGCTATTTAAATGTGGCGCCCAAATCGGTGATTGGTCGCGTGCGGAGAGCGAGACCAATCAGCGAATCGTATTGGTGAGGACCGGGGAGCGGAATGGTATTAGTGAGGACTGGGGAGCGCCGCTGCCTGTGCGGCTACTTCCGCTGCGAGAAGCCGGGAGATGAGCGACTGCTCGCAGCAGAAGTATCCCGACCCGCAGCGCCGCTCCCCGGTCCTCCCTTCACACTCTAGCCGCATGGATGTCAGCGCCGCTCCCCGTTCCTCCCTTGACACCCTAGCCGCTGATGTCCCCACAGTATCCGCATGGTGTTACAAAGGTCCGTACATTTGTGTTAAAAATCGCTGATTGGTCGCCGACGCTGGGCGCGACCAATCACCGATTTTGGCGCCACATTTAAATAGCGTCGGCGACCAATCAGCGATTTTTAACACAAATGTCCGGACCTTTGTAACACCATGCGGATACTGTGGGGACATCAGCGGCTAGGGTGTCAAGGGAGGACCGGGGAGCGGTGCTGCGGGTCGGGATACTTCTGCTGCGAGCGCCCACTCATGTCCCTGGTTCTCGCAGCGGAAGTATCCACACAGGCAGCGCCGCTCATATCCATGCGGCTAGGGTGTGAAGGGAGGACCGGGGAGCGGCGCTGACATCCAATTGGTCGCGGCCACTATTTAAATGTGCCGCACAAATCGGTGATTGGTCGCGGTCTTGGCCCGCGACCAATCACTGATCTTGCCGCAAAAGTTAAACACTACTGTGCTGATTGGTCGCGGGCAGCGTCCGCGACCAATCACCGATTTGGGCGCCAAATTTAAATATCGTCCGCGACCAATCACCGATCTTGGCTCTACATTTAAACACCGCTGTGCTGATTGGTCGTCGACGCTATTTAAATGTGGCGACAAAATCGGTGATTGGTCGCGCCCAGCGTCGGCGACCAATCAGCACAGCGGTGTTTAAATGTGGAGCCAAGATCGGTGATTGGTCGCGGCCGATATTTAAATGTGGCGCCCAAATCGGTGATTGGTCGCGGGCAGCGTCCATGACCAATCAGCACAGCGGTGTTTAACTTTTGCAGTAAGATCAGTGATTGGTCGGGTCCGAAGACCGCGACCAATCATCGAATCGTCTTGGTGAGGACCGGGGTGCGGCGCTGCCTGTGCGGGTACTTCCGCAGCGAGAACCCAGGACATGAGCGGGCGCTCGCAGCAGAAGTATCCCGACCCGCAGCGCCGCTCTCCAGTCCTCCCTTTCGCATGGAGGTCAGCGACGACGGCGGTCCTTCCGCTGCTACCGGCCGGGAGATGAGCGCCTCGCGCCGGTCATCTCCCGGCTGCATCTCCGTCCCGCAGATGGGTCCGGTGGTCGAGGTCCTTCTGCTGTTACCGGCTGGGAGATGAGCGCCTCGCGGCGCTCATCTCCCGACTGCATCGCCGCTGAGCTCCGTCCCGCAGATGAGCCGCTAACGGCCACCCATCTTTTTTCAGAAATCCCGTGGCGCTGATTGGCCGCTGCCGGACCAATGAGCGACGCGGGATTTCCAGGACAGACAGACAGACAGACAGACGGGATAAGACAATTATATAGTAGATTTGTGCGTATTACGCTTTTTTTCATCGGCCTCAGGCTTCTCCTCTTTTTTGTCATATTTGATCAGCTGTTCTTTTGCTGGGGGCAGCAAGGAAAAAATATCAATGTAATCCCTATTCCAAATCTTTTCTTTCAGAGACGCACTTAAATGAAAGCCTAAAGGGGAGAGCTCACATGTAAGCGCTTCTTTTAGATGTATCTCAGGTAAATCCGGCCTTATATTAAAATTTACACCCAAGTTAGAAATGATCTGTGAAGAATTAGTGGGAACGGTACTAACTGACCTGCCTAATATTTCACCTAATACCTCAATTAAAATGTTCCTAACATCAGTGTGGGGAACAGACAGGGGGACATGGATGTTCTCACCCCTTCCTTTATCAGCTGGATCCTGGACAATGTCCTGTTGGTTGCCAGCACCCAAGCCCTGCGACTGGGGCAAGTGCGGCATGTGAAGAGCTGCGCTGTCATCATCTTCCTCCTCATCCTCGGAGTCGGCTGCTGGGGACCTCCAGGACATAGCTGCAGCTCTGTCAGCCCGCAGCCTCTGTGATGCTGCCAGAGGGGGAATCTCCAGCGTTGAGTATCCCTTGGCCGCCGCAATGCTTATCCGACAGCGACAGCTAGATGTGTCCCCAGCAGGTCCGCACGATGCCGGCAGCTCAGGACCCCTCAGCTGCTGGGGTCCAGATGATGCAAGCGGCTCCGCTCCTCTCAGCTGACTCAAGTCTCGCGCCGGGCTGCGAGACTTCCTGGACTCCTGCGGCTTCTTCACACCGCTCACTTCAGGTGCGCGGCTGCTGTTCCGGGGCGACGACGGCGGTGGTGAGTAGATCACTCTGGCTCTGCGGCTCCTCTTGGTACTCCGGCTTCTCCTGGGTTGCAGCGGTCATTCAGGGACAACATGGAGAGAGGATGACGATCCTTGCATCGGAGCTGCCTGCTCCCCAGAAACTGGGTTAGGTTCTATAACAGGTTTCATAGCCAGGCAACTCCCCAGCCAGTCCACGCCACCCTCTTGCTCCGCTCTGCTGATCAACTGTTGAAGCAGGGATTCATCTTCAATCTTCTTATCTTCTGACAGCTGGAATGCCGCCCAGATGGCGAACAGCTGTCTTTTATATCCAACTTTTTTCCCGCACTTTTTCCGATATCCAATCAGAATAGAGGAAAATTGACCGCCAAAAAAACAGATCAAACCAGAATAACCTGCTCGTGGCTCCCACAGCTGACAAATTCAAAACAGTTAACCCTTAAATAACCTGAAGAAAAAAGGGGATGAGGGGTAGAATACCACAATGAATAGAAGGGTCTTTATTATCATGAGACCCCCATTTTACTATGGCACATGGGGGGGGCTTACATTCTGCTGTATCTTTTGAAAATCTTTCTTAAAAAGAATAGTAATATTTCCACATTCACTCTCCCTAATTTTGAGAGACAGTCATGTGACGCGGTATATATTTCACCGATGTCATCCACATGACTGTGCTTGCTTCGGCAGCACATATACTAAAATTGGAACGATACAGAGAAGATTAGCATGGCCCCTGCACAAGGATGACATGCAAATTCATGAAGCGTTCCATATTTTATTGCAGTCAGATCTTTGAATGGATTTTATTGCAGTTAGAAACCTTTATCATGCTTTTCCAAGTTGGCTTGGATTTTCAATACTTTGAATAAAATATGCAAATCTGAATGGGAGGAGCCAAGTTTTGTTTCTTCTGGAACAATTTTTTTTTTTTTTTTTTACCATAATTCCAGCTTGCATGCCAATCTGGCATGCTGTGCTACATTCTGCTGTATCTTTTGAAAATCTTTCTTAAAAAAATAGTATTATTTCCACATTCACTCTCCCTAATTTTGAAAGACAGACATGTGATGCGGACAAGAAAATGGACCCCAAAATTTGTTGTGCACACGATACCCAATATGTGGGGGAAAACCACTGTTTGGGCACACAGCAGGGCTCGGAAGGGAAGGAGCGCCATTTGACTTTTTGAATGTAGAATCTGCTGGCATAATTAGCAGATGCCATGTCGCGTTTGGAGAGCCCTTGATGTGCCTAAACAGTGGAAACCCCCCACAAGTGACACCATTCTGGAAACTAGACCCCTCATTGAACTTGTATAGATGCGTAGTGAGCACATGGATCCCCCAGGTACTTTACAGAAGTTTATAACGTTGAGATGTGAAAATAAAAAAATCTAATTTTTCCCACAAAAATGTTTTTTATCCCCATATTTTTCATTTTCACTAGGGTAACAGGAGAAATTGCACCATGCAATTTGTAATGCAATTTCTCCTGAGTACACGGATACCCTATATGTGGGGGAAACCTACTGTTTGTGCGCTTGGCAGGGCTCGGAAGGGAAGAAGTACCATTTGACTTTTTGAATGAAAAATTTGCTGGAATAATTAGTGGACGTCATGTCGCATTTGGAGAGCCCCTGATGTGCCTAAACAGTCGAAACCCCCTACAAATGACACCATTTTAGAAACTAAACTCCTCAAGGAACTTATCTAGATTTGTGGTGAGCACTTTGAACCCACAGGTGCGTCTCAGAGGTTTATAATGTTGAGCCATAAAAATAAAAATCATATTTTTCCCATAAAAACTGTTTTTTAGCCCCAAATTTTGTATTTTCACAAGGGCAACAGGAGAAAATTGACCCCTAAATTTGTTGTGCAATTTCTACTGAGTACGCAGATACTCCATATGTGGTCGAAAATTACTTTTGAGGCATAGTGCAAAGCTCAGAAGGGAAGAAGTGCCATATTGGAGTTCAGATTTGTTGGACTGGTTTGAGGGTGCCATGTCACATTGGGTACAGCCCCTGAGGTGCCAGATCAGCTGAATCCCCCATAAGTGACCCCATTTTACAAACTACACCTCTCAATGAATTCATCTAGGGGTGCAGTGATCATATTGACACCACATGTGTGTCACAGCATTTTACTACATTGGGCATTGAAAAAAAAATAATTACATTTTTACTGGCAAAAAAAATTTGTCCCACAATTTCTGCTGAATGTAGAAATGCCCCATATGTGGCTGTGCAGTACTGCTTAGCCATACGGGGAGACTAGGGAGGGACGGAGCACTTTTTGCCTCCTGGAGCGCAGATTTTCCTAGAATAGTTTGCGGACTCCATATGCAGAGCCCCTACATGCAATAAGAGCAGAACTCCCCTCAAGTGACACTCATTTTGAAAATTCTACCCCTTTGTGAATTTATCTACTGGTGTCGTGATTCGTGACAATTTTGACTCCATGGGTGTTTTCCAGAAACAAGCAGCAGTTGATGTTGCGGAGTGAAAATTGCAAACTGCTGTTGTAGTGACCAGTACATTATAATGACCAGTACATTATGCCTAGCTCGTGCTTCTTGAGACATGCACCCGTAAATTAGGCCGGTTCTCATTGCTACAGAAATACCAAACATGTGGACGTTAAATGTGGTTTAGGCACACTGTGAAGCTCAGAATGGAGGGGGCATTTGGATTTTGGAGCACATAATTCGCTGGATTTCTTTTGGAGGGCGAGGAGCCATCTTGTTTTTCCAGAGCCTTTGTGCTACCAGTAATGTGGAAGCACCCTATATTTCTGCTAATAGATGATGGACCTGAGTGGGGATTTGCTTTCTTTGTGAATGGAGTTGAAGCTTTTATTGGGAACATTTTACATAACGTTTGGGATTGTATAAGAGCTCTACGCTGAGCAGTTATAGCGGCGTTTCCATCTAAATCTCCGAGTGATGTGATTCAGATGAAACCCCCGAAGGATCCATTCACTATAGTGAGGCAGCAGCGTTACTCTGGACTCAATCTAGCCTCTGTTCCACTGTGTCCCTCCTTTCAGAAGTGCACAAAACTGTGGCTGACGGCGCTTTTATGTAAGCCTAAAAAGACGGACACCGCTGGATTACAGATCCAATGGCGTGCACAGTACCTCCATCTGTCTCATTACAGGGAATCTTCCGCCGGGGGTCCCGTTTGAATCACGTACTTCAGAGATTTACACACAAACCTCAGTGTAAGAGCTCAGCATAGAGTGCAGGATAAATCTGTGCCGAGCCATACTGCGATCTTTGGGAGGCAGAATAAACAAATTAACAGCAGGTGAAGAATTAGTTTTATTTTTTACGCCGTTACTCGAGAAGTATAAGTGATTAGGTGACTTTATTCTTTGGGTCAGTGGAATTACAGCGATACCACATTTATATCGGGTTTTTATGTTTGGCAGCTGTCACACACTAAAAGAACCTTCTTTTTTTTGGGCAAACAGCATCTTTTGATCACTTTCTATTCCAATTTTTGAGAGGCAGAATGAACAAATACCAGCAATCCAGGAATTGTTTTTTTGGGGATTTTTTTATGTCATTACGTGTGTGGTAAAATTGATAAGGCAGCTTTATTCTTCGGGTCAGTACGATTACAGCAATATCACATTTATATAGTTTTTTTATGTTTTGGCGCTTTTCCATAATAAAAACTATTTTATAGAAAAAATAATTCTTTTTTCATCACTTTATTCTGAGAGCTGTAACTTTTTTATTTTTTGGCTGATTGAGCTGTATGGCGGCTTTTTTTTTTGCAGGACAAGATGACATTTCAGCGGTACCATTTTTTATACATTCATCTTTTTGATAACATTTTATTCCACTTTTTGTTCAGCGGTATGATGACAAAGCATAGTTTTTTGCCTCGATTTTCATTTATTTTTTTTATTGTGTTCACTGAAGGGGTTAACTAGTGGGACAGTTTTATAGGTTGGGTCGTTTCAGATGCCACGATACCAAATGTGTACTTTTTTTACTCAGATAAATGTATTTATGGATTAACATTTTTTCTCTTTTTTATGCTCTTTATTTTGTGATTTTTTAAATATTTTTATTAACTTTTTTTTTACTTTTTTACATTGTCCCACTATGGGACATCAACTTTCCCTGCCCTGATTGCTGATCTAATACTCTGCAATGCTTCTGCACTGCAGATCATCAGATCAGCGTCTGACAGGCGTCTCAGCGCCTGCTCTCTGAGCAGGTGCTGACAGGCCACCTTCCTGAAGGACCCTGTGGCCATCTTGGGACAAGGGGTCACCATGGAGACCATCAGCACAATGCGATCGATACCCCGCGAAATAGCACAATTGCTATTTCCCCCTGAAACAATTTAATGGTATAATATCTCTGCTTGATGTATCTTTTCTATATGTTATCTGTTGCATTCCATTCAATACTCACTGATATATGTCTGTCCTTCCCTTATTGTAAACTTTATCTAATGGTGGAAGGTGTTGCACTGTGTAGCACTCATGGTGTTAGTTCGGTCTTTGATCAGCTAGCCATCCCCTGGTGTGTTGATCAGCTGCTAATTTATCCACAAGCAGCTATCACAATGCCCCTCACCTGATGGTATAGTCTGCCCTATAAATCTAGAAGCAGCATAAGAGGTGCAGATGTGTGGGATGCATGCATGTGTCTTCTTGCGCAAAGTGTCATCGGAGCTAAGTGTGTGCAGTTACTTAATTCGGCAGTTAGTCAGGGCAGAAGTCAGGCAACCACACTTTACTCTCTTTTAAGTACATAGTTAAAAGAGGGTATAAACAGTCAAAGTAAACAAGGTTTCTGTTAGTTTCCACTCTCACTCCGATAGTCCTTCACTTTCTACTAACACCCCTAATCCTTAGACATAGTAAGGAACTCTTCATCTCTCCCTCCATTCTCCCCATCCATCTCACCTCCTCCTCAGAACCATTCCTCAACATTCAATCCTATGTCTCTAAACATAGATAGCCCCCTCATTCTCTCTCCTGCTCCCACCTACTAACACATTCTCTGCTCCTCCTCACTGCCGGTGATATCTCCCCAAATCCTGGCCCTCCTCACCACATCCCACAGTCACTTCTACCTTTCATCCACAATCTGTCACAAACTCTTGCATCCTTTCTAACCTTATACCCATCCGCCCAGCCCCCACTTCCCCAGTCCCACTTACAGGAGCACTATGGAACACCTGCTCTGTCTGCAACAAACATTCCTACATTCATGAGCTTTTCATTACTAACAAACTATCCTTCCTCGCCATCACGGAAACCTGGCTCACCCCCTCTGATGTAGCCTCTCTAGCTGCACTTTCGTACCGTGAATTCTACCTTTCCCGCATCAAACGCTCCAGCAGCAAGCATGATGGAGGAGTTAGCTTTCTCCTGTCAGATAACTGCTCCTTCTCCCCAATCCCACTGCCGCCCTTCGTTACTCTCCCCTCTTTTGAGGTGCACTGTGTTTACATCTACTCCCCCTCCAACTGGCTGTCCTTTACTGCCGTCCAGGGCCAGCCACCACTTTCTTCAACCAACTCACCACCTGGCTACTTCACTTCCTTTCCGCTGACATCCTCACTGTCATCATGGGAGACTTCAAATTCTCCATTGACACTTCCCACTCATCTGTCTCTAAGCTTCCAGCTCTCACTTCCTCCTTTGGCCTCGCTCAATGGTCCTCTGCAGGCACTCACAAAAATGGCCACACACTGGACCTCATCTTCACCCGCCTCTGTTCTCTTTCTAACCTCTCTAACTCACCTCTCCCTCTTTCTGACCACAACCTAGTCACATTTTCTTCCCTCTCCTCTCCAGGTGTACAATCACCACTCCACAAATTTGCACACCCTCGCAGAAGTCTCAAACACCTTGACCTACACTCACTCTCTGGATCCCTTCTCCCTCTTACAGACATACGTTTCTTACATGATGCAGATGTTGCTGCTGCTTTATGTAACACAACATCTGCAGCTGATTCAGTGGCCCCTTACACACATACCAAAGCTCACACAATCAATAGGCAACCCTGGCACACCAACCTGACTAAAGAACTGAGACGGGCTTCCAGGGTTGCTGAGCGGAGATGGAAAAGGTCCCACTCCAACAAGCACTTCATCGTATTCAAACAGTCCCTCACTATTTTCAAGTCCACACTTACTGCAGCAAAACAAACCTACTTCTCATCTCTCATATCCTCTGTCTCACAACCCTAAACATCTATTCAACAACTTCAATTCTCTCTTTCATCCCCCAGCACCTCCTCCCTCTCCTCTCATCTCATCTGAAGACTATGCCTCATTCTTTAAGCAAAATCTTTATCTGATGATGTCCATCTTCTGCTTGAAGTCCCCACAGCCCCTCCTCATATCTACTTAACCTTCCTCCTCCAAAACCAACTTCTCCACCATTACAGAAGATCAAGTTTCCTCTTTACTCTCCAAATCACTCCTCACCACCTGTGAAATTGACCCAATCCTGTCAGATCTCATCCCTAACCTTACCACAGTCTTCATCCCAACCCTAACCCACCTCTTCAACATGTCACTAACAACTGGTGTTTTCCCCTCATGTTGCAGACATGCCTCAATCACACCCATCCTCAAAAAGCCTTCCCTTGACCAATCCTGTGTCCAGCTATCGTCCCATATCACTTCTCCCCTATGCTTCAAAATTACTAAAACAACAAGTCCATTTTGAACTGTCCTCCCACCTCTCCTCCTGCTCCCTCTTTGACCGCTCACAATCTGACTTCCGACTGCATCACTCTACTGAAACTGTCCTGACTAAAGTCACCAACCACCTACTAACTGCCAAATGCAAGCGACACTTCTTTGTCCTACTCCTGGACCTGTCATCTGCCTTCAACACAGTGGACCATTCCCTCTTACTACAAACTCATCTTTTGGCATAACAGACTAGACATTCAGCATCTCCCACTCTCACACCACCTTCTTATCTCACCCCCTATCTGTCGGTGTCCCACAAGGCTCAGTTCTAGGACCCCTGCTCTTCTCCATCTACACCTTCGGCCTGGGACATCTCATAGTCTCAATACCCAATATCTCCTCCTTACTAACCAGAATCCCACAATGTCTATCCACCATTTCATCCTTTTTCACTGCTAGATTTCTAAAACGTAACATGGACAAAACAGAATTCATCATCTTTCCCCCATCTCACTCATCCCTCCCCCCATCTGACCTATCCATCAAAGTAAATGGCTGCCCACTCTCTCCAGTCCCACAAGCTTGCTGCCTTGGGGTAACCCTGGGCTCTGATCTCTCCTTCAAACCACATATCCAAGCCCTTTCCACTTCCTGCCGACTCTATCTCAAAAATATCTCCCGGATCCACATATTCCTCAACCACGAATCTGCAAAAACACTCCCTGCATGCCCTTATCATCTCTCGCCTCGACTACTGCAACGTCCTGCTCTGTGGCCTCCCCACTAACACTCTCGCACCCCTCCAATCTATCCTGAAGTCAGCTGTCCGACTAATCCACATGTCCCCCTGCTATTCCCTGGCCTCTCCCCTCTGTCAATCCCTTCACTGGCTCCCCATCGCCAAGAGATTCCAGTTCAAAACCCTAACCATGGCATACAAAGCCATCCACAACCTGTCTCCTCCATACTTCTGTGACCTAGTCTCCCGGTACTTACCTGCACACAACCTCCAATCCTCACAAGATCTCCTTTCTCTACTCCCCTCTTATCTCCTCTTGCTACAATCGCATACAAGATCTCTGCCGTGCATCCCCCCTACCTTGGAACTCCCTAACGCAACTTATCACATGCTTGCCTACCGTGGAAACTTTCAAAAAGTAACCTGAAGACCTACCTCTTCAGACAAGCCTACAACCTGCAGCAACCCCCGCTCAACCATACCGCTGAATGACCAGCTCCACCCTCATCTACTGTATCCTCACCCATCCCTTGTAGATTGTGAGCCCTCGCGGGCAGGGTCCTCTCTCCTCCTGTATCAGTCGCTGACTTGTATTGTTCAAGATTATTGTAATTGTTTTTGCTATGGATACCCCCTTTTTCACATGTAAAGCGCCATGGAATAAATGGTGCTATAATAACTATAATAAATAATAATTTCAAAATCGGTAGCAAAAGATGCTTTTACAATTCTCCCAGTAAAAGGAGAATTTTCGGAAAGGTCTTCTGCTTGAGAAAGGAGGAATTAATCCTACCAGTAATTGTATTTCCAGGAGTCCATGACAGCACACCAAGAGGTAGCCCTTCTCATCCTCTCGGGACAGAAAACACATGAGAGGTTAAATAGCCCTCACCACCCGCACCCATCAGCATCTTTATCAAGGAAGTACAAGGAATTAAATTCCTCCTTTCCAGGACATCCCTCCTGAAAGCACACCAGGAGAATACCAAATAAATTAACTAGGGGGGGGGACTACTGGTTGGAGAACTTTCATCCCATAGGCAGTCTGCTGATTGGATAAAACATCCAATTTGTAATGTCTACAAAAAGTATTCAGACTGGACCAAGTTGCGGTCCTACAAATCTGGTCCACCGAGGCTCCTGTCCGTTTGGCCCACGAGGTGGAGATTACTCTTGTTGAATGAGCTCTAAGACCCTTTGGAAGAATTCTTTCTTCCAAGGTATATGCCAAGGAAATTATGGATTTAATCCATCTAGCCAACGTCACTTTTGAAGCTTTCTTACCCTTATTCCGTCCCCCAAACTGTATGAGGAGGTTTGAATCCAGTTTCCAGTCCTTGGTAGCTTCCATATATTGCAGAACCTTAAATCACTCATCCCCAATCCTGGTATGCATGGCCCCCCTCATCCCTATCCTGGTATGCATGGCACCCCTCATCCCTATCCTGGTATGCATGGCACCCCCTCATCCCCAATCCTGGTATGCATGGCACCCCTCATCCTTATCCTGGTATGCATGGCACAACTCATCCCCAATTCTGGTATGCATGGCACTCCTTTTCCAATACCAAAGCATGGCACCCCTCATCCCTATCCTGGTATGCATGGCACCCCTCATCCCTATTCTGGTATGCATGGCCCCCCTCATCCCCAATCCTGGTATGCATGGCACTCCCTCATCCCTATCATGGCATGCATGGCACCCCTCATCCCTAATCCTGGCATGCATGGCACACCTCATCTCCAATCCTGGCATGCATGGCAACCCTCATCTCCAATCCTGGTATGCATGGCACCACTCATCCCCAATCCTGGTATACATGGCACTCCTTTTCCAATACCAATGCATGGCACCCCTCATCCAGTCTCCAGTCCTTGGTAGCTTCCATATATTGCAGAACCTTAAATCACTCATCCCCAATCCTGGTATGCATGGCCCCCCTCATACCTATCCTGGTATGCATGGCCCCCCTCATCCCTATCCTGGTATGCATGGCCCCCCTCATCCCTATCCTGGTATGCATGGCCCCCCTCATCTCCAATCCTGGCATGCATGCATGGTACCCCTCATCCGTATCCTGGTATGCATGGTACCCCCTAATCCCCAATCCTGGCATGCATGGTACCCCCTCATCTCCAATCCTGGTATGCATGGTACCCCCTCATCCCCATCACGCTGCACACAAAAAAAACAAACAAACAAAAAACACTTCTACTCATCTTTCTTCCCTGCGCTCCCGTGCTGCGTCCCGTTCTGCCGGACGCCGGGGGAGGAGTGTGACGCTGGAGTAAGCGTGTGCCCATACCGCGCTGTCTGGCGCCATTTTGTTGAAGACACACTGCAAATGTGTCTTCAGTAAAATAGTGCCGGATAGCACGCTATGCGCATGCGCCGATTCCAACGCCACATTCTGCCCCCGGCCAGAACAGAGGCGCCGCGGCAACACTCCTCCCGGTCAGGTAAGTATGTCCTTATGGCGCCGGAGATAGCGGTATGCGTTCAGTGACTACGCATACCGCTTTCTCAGACGCCATACACTCCTCTTACCTGTAATAGCTGGATGCTGTCTTCTGTCTGGAGCCAGACTGCGCAGGCGCGTCACGCATGTGCAGTCTATAGAGGCTTCGGACAGAGGGACTCTTGCAGCATTATATTATAGATAGGCACTGCACACTGACTTTTGTGCCTCATTGCCTGTAAGCCAATCACAGACTTTTCTTTATAAGCACATCTGTGATTGGCTGACGGGATGATATTTAAGTGTCTTCTGTGCCCTGGAGTCACAGCTTGGGGCAGGAAGCAGCAGTGGAAGACAACTGTGGACCAGACGGACAGGATGGTAAGACATGCAGCCTCTCCTGTGGACGTTCTGAAACAGTATTGTTTTAAAGAAATCAAAAATTCATATATGAACATGTTGGCAGCAGTGGTCACCTGCGGAAAGTGCCGGTTACAAATCTACAAGTTATGTGCACAGCGGCTGCCAGTGACATGCACTAGTATGGTCTGGACCTGGCTCAGGCAAGCTACAATCTCACATAGACCATAAGTCTGTATGAAGAATCGTTCAGGTGCCCTGGTACACTGGTTAATATAGGGTCAGTTTCCTATCTGTTGAACATAGGCATCATACTGACCCAATGTACAGTACAATTGTTCAAATGAGCCTGTTTCAACCCTTAAAATAAATTGCAGTCCTGATTCCCAGTGCAAGTGTGCGGTCGCGTGATCGCTTGTATGTGATTTGCGCTGCTGTTGTAAGCAGCATGTACACAGTGTGTGGACCCATAGGATTACTATTCACCCCATGCACTACTCTATGCCTGTGCCGCTTACAAGAGCAGTGGATTTCAGAGAGGTGTGAAGAGCAATTGGTTGGGGTCTCAGGACCCAGACACCCACCCATCACAAGCTATTTGCAATGCCTATTGTATATTTAACAAAAAAATTGTTAGAATACTAAATAAAATAACAGGTACACTTTAAAGAACTATATTAATTTTAATGCCGATCTCTGCTGGCAGACAGCGATCAGACGACTCCTGCATGCGATTCAGCGTCTTCTGCAGGGAGAAGCCCCCTGTCGATCATCATGACGTTGGCAATAATCTCCCATCAACAAAGCAGCCTGGAAAAAAAAAAAAAAAAGATGCTCTGTTTATGTGAAACAGCAGAATCACACGCCAAAGCCGTCTGTGACCCCTCTATGCCAGCACTGGGTAGGAAAGGCAGGAAGTTAGCAAAAATCTGCCAATTAGCTCATAGGTCCATAGTAAAAAAAAAAAAAAAAAAAAAAAAAAAAACAGTTCCGGATGATCCCTTAGAGTTTTGAAAAAAAAAATCCATTTCTCCTAACTACAGTATTATTTCCTCCAATATGTAAAGTAGTGAGAGTCTGGACCACTTGATAAGTGATAGGCCACGATAAGCACATCCAAATACGATGTATCAATGGGTATGACTGCTTTGTGCCATATTCACCTCTTAAATATCTAGCTTACATTTATTGCTTTGATTTCATAATTGTGTTCTAAACTAGTAATAAATATAACAATCTATAGGTTTCCATAACATTGTTGCATTATGAAGGTGGGGGACCCAGAAATATTTCTTGCACAGGGCCCTCTGCAGTTTGTGTCCGCCCTTGGTCAGTACATAATTGCCCTTTTTCGTCTCAGGCAATTTGATATTACACGTAGCACATCTCCTGGCTCTCTTTTTTTGTAGAATAACCAGACCCTATATAGAAGCTCCCTTGTCCTATAATTAAATAAGATAGGGAAAGGCTATAACTCACCAAGTACTAGGAAAAGGGGGTGAATGACAAAACCCTACAAACTTACAAGGGCCAGTGATTGCTCAGATGGCATTTCTGAACGGGCAGGATTAGACTCTTCCATGGCAAAACTGCACACATCAACAGCCAATGAAAATATATCAGATATTACCTGGCTGTTTCAATCAGGAACACGCCCAGAAACCAGCATCCTTAATCCTGTACAGTTCACACTGGAAGGAATGCTGAGCCTGCAGATCACCATGCACCTCCTCTAGAAGCCGGAAGTGCGTTCCACCCTGGAATGCATGCGTCCCAGGAAGCAGCTGCAGGGAGCCGAGGGAAGCGGCTAGCGTCAGGAGCTATGTCCCGATCGACTGACCAGGCTGAGGAAGTCTGTCCAGAGTAGTGTCAACTGCGAGCCGCTTGTCAGGAGGAAGGAAAGGTTGAACCCCCTGAGCCCGCTCCAAGGTAAGCTTTGCGCCTTTACACATACTCTCAAGCATCTGTCCTCCTAGGTACAGGAAAAACACTGATGTGTGGGGGATACTTAACCTTTCATGTTTTTAAAAAAGACATGAAGAAACTGGAGCAAGTTCAAAGAAGAGCGACCAGAATGGTGACCAGTCTGCAATGTCCTGAGGAACTGTTCGAGGATTTGGGAATGTTTCGCTTGCAAAAGAGAAGACTGAGAGGAGGCTTAATAGCAGTCTACAAATATATCAAGGACTGTCACACTGTAGAGGGATCAGCTTTGTTATTTGCACATGGAAACACAAGAAGCAATGGAATGAAACTGAATGGGAGAAGATACAGATTACATATTAGAAAAACATTTTTGACAGTGAGGGTGATCAATGAGTGGAACTGGCAGCCACGAGAGGTGGCGAGTTCTCCTTCAATGGAAGTCTTCAAGCAGAGGCTGGACAGACATCTGTCTGAGATGGTTTAGAGAATCCCACATTGAGCAGGGGGTTGGACATGATGACCTTGGAGGTCCCTTCCAACTCTAACATTCTATGTTTGTGTGTTTTCTGTCCCTAAAGTATGAGAAGTGCTACCTCCTCGTGTGCTGTCAGGAGGGATGTCCTGGAAATGGTTGTTCTTAAACTATGTACAAAGATGCAGTATGAACACATTTGCGCAGAAAAGACCAGAGAACAGAGGGAACAAATGAGAGGGAATTAACCCTTACCTCTTCTTCGGGACAGGAAAAAAACACAATAGGACCTAGAATGCAGGTGGTGTGGTAAGGTTTAACCTATGTAATATGTACTCAGGTCATTTATTTTCTGACCTTGATAGGGAGGCATGGGGTACAAGAAAAAGCTGCGTACAGGGAGGTGGCGCACTTGCCTGTTGAGCTAACTATTCCCCAGGACTGTTTAAACATGGAAAAAGAAGGATGGGCACAAGCTATTAAAAGCTGCAAGCTTTATTTAATATACATCGGACTGAAAGTTCCACATACAGATGGTGATAACACGGATGCTTTTCTGGCATCAACTGTGCCCTTAATCTTAGACCTCTGACTAAGAGCGCCAGAAACACATCAGAGAAAGCTTTATTACCATCGCCATCTGTATGTGGAACCTTTAATCCAATGTATATGAAATAAAGCTTGAAGATTTTAATAGCGTGAGCCCCTCTTTTTCACATTTGGACATTTGTGGGTCAGCAGTATTGGAATGGTACTCCTGATGATGAAGACAGGTGTTCATTAATTAAGGTGAAGATTTTTCTTTCATATTCCCAAGGATTACTTATTCCAAGCTTTATGTCGCTTTATTTTCGGAGTTGACAGAATTTGCAGACATACACTACAGTTAGTGATTAGTTACCCTCTCTCTGCACTCCAACAGCCTCCCAAGCTGTGCACTGGCTGGTAGTCAAGTTAGCATCCATCTACAGACAAGTCTCCTCCAGAAACCGAGCAGCCCACTTCCCTATTATGTGTAAGTCGTTGACTTCAGCAGAATTCCACTGGAGGAGTCGACAGCTCCATTCAACCTGCTAGCTCAGCAGCCTCGCTTCCACAGATCGTATGACAGCATTGCTTAGTGAAGGTGCAAATTTAGTTGTTTTTGTGTCTTGAAAAACATGTGAAGCATGTAGACACCAAATTTATTTGATTAATCGTCCAGCCATACAGAAGAGTGACAGCCATTTAACTGACGAGAATCACAATGCAATACTCAGCCAGTCCGAGCATTGCAATTCTCATTCGAGTTATATGGTCATCTGACCCTTACCTTAGATGAAGGTGTTGCAGAGTATTTGGATTTAATGATATCACAACTTGAGAGCATTTGCTAGAGCCATCGGTCAAGGACTCGACAAATTACTAGTTTAATTTGCATGTTTTACAGCAGCTTTTTGTCACTGTAAAAAGAATGGAGAGATGAGCAGCACTTCTTGAAAGCAGGGGAGAGAGGATGGACAGGGGAAGCCCACTCTGCACATGTTCAACCTGTGAATGAAGAACTATTAAAAGGACATGTCCAGCAGCAACAAGGGGTAAACCGAGCGCAAGGAAGAGTAGAAAATAGATGTTTGTGAATGTTAGAAGTCAGTAATATGTATATTAAAGAAAAACACATAATAGTAACAAAATTCACAGAATTTTAATGAATATAATCAACCAGCTTTAACATTTACTGATCTATATATAGTCTAAAACTATAAACATCAGTGTTGCTTGTCGAAATATTTCAGTTTTCCCGCTGGGTCAGGAATTATCTATAATAGAAAAAGATATTCATTTTAAATTATTGCTTACTTTTAATTCCCACCACTTCCCCCAAAAAAATTACACCAACTTGACAGTTGTACAATTCTTTTAGGAGCAAATATCAGAGGATAAATATATATTTTAGTTAAGAAAGGCCATAGGCAGAACGTCAACTTATATCGGACTGCTACAATAGGGGAAGCTGAGAAACCCATTATGGAATGCAATCTATTTAAAAAAAAGTGGAACAAGCACTCTGGCTGCCTTAGTGACTAAAACGTTAGTCAGATTTAGAGTCACCGGGGGGCTGCTCTGAGTATACAGAGTGGCAGCTGTAGCGACGCCCCCTGCCTGACTGCAAGCAGCTCAGCATTAGCGCCGGCTTACAGTCAGTGCTGGGGGAGTGCTTACAGCCGCTCTATATTCTCAGAGCGGTGGTGACTGAACCCCGAATGCTGCCGGGGGAAATTAACTTAATTTACTCCCACAGTGCTCGGCCAAGTGCGGTCGCAGGGAGGTTAATAACGCTATTACAGGTTAATAGTGTTTTTCTGGTGACAGGTTCCCTTTAAACACATCACCACTTTCATAATCTTTTTACACTTTTACATTAAAACTATACTGCTCATCAGTTTCTATTCCAGAGTACAAATTTAATGGAACGGTGTTTTACGTTTTTTTTTTTTCACTTTTTCATTTTTATGAATCAATTTGTGAAGCACCTGGGGGTTCCAAGTGCTCACTATGCATCTAGATAGGTGCCTTGGGGGGGTCTAGTTTACAAAATGGGGTCACTTGTGGGGGAGCTCCAATGTTTGGGCAAGCAGGGGCTCTCCAAACGCAACATGGAGTCCGCTAACAATTTGAGATGATTTTCCATTCAATTTGTTAGCGGACACCATGTCGCGTTAGGAGAGCCCGTGATGTGCCTAAACAGTGGAGCTCCCGCACAAGTGACCCCATTTTGGAAACTATACCCCTCAAGGATTTTATTAAGGTGTATAGTGAACATTTTGAACCCAGAGGTACGACACAGAATTTGTTTACATTAGGTCATCATATTGAATAAGTTGTCATTAGTCTTGAGCGCAAGTGCTCGCTACTTGAGTTTGCATCGGGTACTCAGGTATGCACCATGTACAGCGTGTGCTCGAGTGACATGCTCGAGTACCTGCTCCGCATGTTTCATGGTTATTAGACACCCAAAAAAAAACATGCGGGGATCGCTCGTGCATGGCAGGCAATCCCCGTAAAGTTTTTTTGGCCGCGAAGCATATGGGGCAGAGACTCGAGCATGTCACTCAAATACCCACGATACTCAATGCATACCAGAGCACCCGATGCAAACTCAAGTAGCGAGCACTTGCGCTCAACACTAGTCGCCATATCGTCATCTTTTTTTCTTACTTTTGAAAAAAATCCCAACCCTAGCACAACCCCAACCCTAGCACAACCCCAACCCTAGCACAACCCCAACCCTAGAATTTATTTTTGACGCCGTTCCTTGTGCGGTATAAGTGATTAGACGACTTTATTCTTCGGGTCGGTGAGACTACAGCGATACTAGAATCATATGGGGTTTTTATGACTGACAGCTGTCACACACTAAAAGACGCATTTTTTGTAAAATCTAGTTTTTGCATCACCATATTTTGAGAGCTATAATTTTTCCAGATTTTGGCAGACAGTCATGTGACGGCTCGTTTTTTGCGGGATGACTTGACGTGGTTATTGGTGCCATTTTCAGGCACGTGACATTTTTGATCGCTTTCTATTCCGATTTTTGGGAGGCAGAATAAACAAAAACCAACAATTCAGGAATTGTTTTTTTGTTTTTTTTTATTCTGTTCCGCGTGTGGTAAAATTGATAAGGTAGCTTTATTCTTCGGGTCAGTACGTTTACAGCGGTACCACATTTGTATCGTTTTTCTATGTTTTGCACTTTTACATAATAAAAGCAATTTTATAGAAAAAAATATTTTTTAGCATCGCTTTATTCTGAGAGCTATAACTTTTATTTTTCGGATGGAGCTGTATGGTGGCTTGTTTTTTTGCGGGACGAGATGACGTTTTCAGCGGTACCATTTTTATTTATATTTGTCTTTTTGATCGCGCGTTATTCCATTTTTTGTTTGGCGGTATGGTGATAAAGCATTTTTTTTTGCTTCGGTTTTTTTTTTTTTTTTTTTTTTTACCGTGTTCACTGAAGGGGTTAACTAGTGGGACAGTTTTATAGGTCAGGTTGTTCCGGACGCGGCGATACCAAATATGTGTACTTTTATTGTTTTTTTTTTTTTTTATAATAATATTGATGGGTACATTATATTTTTATTTTTGGTGGATTATTTTTTTTATTTTTTTTTTATATTTTTGCAATTTTTTATTTTTTTTTTTTCACTTTCTGGAAGCTTATATAGTTTATTACTTTGTCCCACTCTGGGACTTTCACTTTTTTTCTCTGATCGCCTGCATGGCACAGGAATGCAGCACCATCCCTGTGCCATGCAGGCTGTCAGCGCTGGACAGGGAGAAGATTGTTTGGAGATGCACTGCACATGTCCAAACAATCTTCCTGCTGTCTGGTGACCCGGATGTTGTCATGACGACATCAGGTCGTCATGGCAACACCCGGGAAGCCTTTGCAGACAGCGCTGGAAGCCGGAAGAGGAGGTGAGTATCTGCGATCACCTCCCCTTGCCCCCGCAATGCTGCGATCGACTTCGATCGCAGCATCGCGGGGGTTAATGTGCTGGGAGCGGTGCAGGACCGCTCCCTGCACATAGTATCGGGTGTCAGCTGTGACAATCAGCTGACACCCAGCGGCGATCGCGCCCGCACAGCCTGAGTGCGCGCGCGATCGCCATGATGTACTAATACGGGTCTGGCTCTTAAGTCCCAGGGCACAGACGCGTATTAGTACGTCAGATGTTGTTAAGGGGTTAAACAACTTATTGGTGGGAGTGTCCAGTGTTAGATCAGGATTACCGATGAAGAAAAGATTACAATGTCTTAAAGAATCCTTTTAAAAAGGACAAAGTGAAGGTAATGAATTGGCCATTAGATTCCAGACTTCAAAAATCACATAGAAAATTCAAGAATATAATTGAAAAAGCTTGAGCGAGCAAAAAGACCCACAAATTTGTTAGTTCCAGGAATTTTGGCACATTTCTTCCTGACAGAACTGGTCTAAGGCTGTGTGCCCACCATGCGTTTAAGTGTTTCCTCAGCAGCAAAAATGCAAAAAAAGCAGCACTACCAATTATTTTGCGGAAGCGCTGCGTTTTCGCCACCATTGACTTACATTGGAGTGCATGGATTCCGCATCACTGCATCGGTACATGCGGATTCCATGCGTTTCAATGTGCGGATGGTACCCGGGTCTGGAGGACAGGAGACTCTCCTCTGGGTACCATAGAACCTGTAAAAAAAGAAAAAAATAAAAAATAAATATTATACTTACCTTCTGATGGCCCCCAGTCTCCTTGTCTTCGCTTGCCGGCAGATAGCGGTGGACTGAAGGACCTGCGCTGACGTCAGTCATGTGACGGCAGGTCCTTCAGTGTAGTGTACCGCGAGCTGCCGGCAAGCCAGGACTGAGCGAATAAAGACTCTGGGGGCAATCAGAAGGTAAGTATAATATTTATTTTTTACCATTCTTTCGGTCAGACTATATAAATCTATGCCGTTTGCATGCATTTATATAGTATGACCAAGTTGACAAGCACTTTCCAAGTGATGCTAAAATCGCTTGTTAACCCGCATGCGGAAATGCATGTGAAGAACGCTTCACATCCGCTTGTCCCTGGCAGGAAAAACGCATGTACAATCCGCATGTACAAGCCGCATGCCTTTTTTCTGCCAGGGAGATGCAGAAACGCTCAGGAAAAATCCTGAGCATTTCTGCATCGTGGGGACATAGCCATAGGGAAGAATCACACTGACTCTTCCCTTATTGCGAAAAGCATATGGAAGGCAGCCATGTGATGTCAGAATACTAGATTTAATTTTAGCTTACATTTTCCATCTTATATTCTTGAGCTACAGAATACATTAGCAATTCTAACTGACATAAGATAATGTGTACTACAATTATGTGTCAGGAATTGGTAAAAACTGAATGTGGCTAAGGTACTTGTGACTTTTAAATAAGTTGTGAAATGCTCCCAGCTACAATTAATCATATGGACAATTTATGGGCCAGCTCATGCCAAAAAGATACTCTTGGTGACTATTAGCCCCCTCCATGAACTCGCTATATGCCAGGAGCTTCACACTGACAGTCAAGTAAAATAGATCTGTACTGTAAATAGAGCCTAAAATTAACTAAGCTGCGGAAGTTTACTTACAGTTCCTGTCTTGGCCACCAAGCTTTCATAGCATCATCAGGTCTGATCTAAGTTAACCAAATAAACGTGGCACTGAGACAGAATTTATAAGTGCTATGCACACAGATCAAAGTGAATGTCTAATACAACTGTGGCTGGCAAAGAATTTCATAGATTTGAGGCAAAAAAAGTAGAAGACTGCTACTAATACTAGTCTGGATATGCAGCATATCTAAAGATTAGTAACAGTCAGTATATTATTTATAAATTGCA